>NC_043989.1:20997666-21045166 GCF_902150065.1 Myripristis murdjan
ATAAGTATAGAAAAGAAAAGAGACTTATTTCCTGAATTTCTTTTCAACTAGATATCATATACACTTCTTCGAAAGGAGACCAATTTACTATTTCTACATTTCTATTTGCAGTTGTGTCTGCATTTATAATTGTATGGTGTGGTTGTGGTTTCGTTTATCCCCAAAAAGATGAGTTCCTTGTACCGCATGTACAAAATGACTCACTTTCTTTTGTGTGTATGTGTGTGTGTGTGTGTGTGTGTGTGTGTGTGTGTGTGTGTGTGTGTGTGCGTGTGCGTGTGTGTGTGTGTGTGGACTGACCCAGAGTGAAAATCTCCCAAAGCAGGATGCCATACGACCAGACATCACTCAAGGTGGTGTACAGATTATGGAAGATACTTTCGGGCGCCATCCACTTCAGAGGCAGGAAGGTCTGAGTGAGAGATGAAACAAACTAAGTGAGGTATAATAGCACTTTGATATGGCTGCTGTCCAACTAAAACCTTGAACCGATATAGGAGCATGTAAATACTCAAATTAAGCTAAAATATGAAAAACGCCAAACTATGTCAGATAGACTGTCAACTGGGCTGTCACTGACTCAAAAGCAAACATTTGAACTTGACCACAGCAGATCCATTTCATGATATCTTACATACTGGAACTACTACTACTATGTAAATAAAACATTATCTCATTGAAGTGACACTGCCACTCACGCTGCCTTTGGAGATGTAGTTGGAGTCGTGCATGATGTCTCTGGCCAGGCCGAAGTCACAGATCTTCACCAGCTTGCCCTCGCAGATCAACACGTTCCTGGCGGCGAGGTCGCGATGGACACACTTGGAGGGGAAGGAATTGAAATACAAGACAAAATTCAATAATACCTTTGATGCAGTGCATGAAAACAGATTCACACAATACAGGATGCAAGGAACGTATGAAGAAGGAGGGGACAATGTGTCAGTGGGTAGCCTGTGAGCCCAAATTGTTGCAGAGTGTGGACAAATGTGGGAATGAGAATGGGTTTGCCGAATTGAGAATGCCGAATTTAACAGGTTATCGCCTCAGCCAGGTGTTGGAATTACAACGAATTTGTGCACTGCTGAGTAGCTCATATTTGATATGTTGTATTGTACATTTTAAACTAGCACTGCTGGACTCACTCCTCAAGTAAGAAGGACAACTAATGCGCACATTGGACAAAATACACCAGTCTCCATTATGTAAAGTGTGTTTTGTTATATATTTGAATCTCTGAAGTATAGTGGTTTATAGTGGGATATTCCACATCCGTCCCATTGACTTCAACATTAGTGGCACCAAGGCACCAGTGCAGATCTATTCCCCCTTGCATGAAATAAATACAACTTCTTAGTGCAGAGTGACATTTTCTTTGAATATCCTACATTCTTGGAGGCGAGGAACTCCATGCCCTTTGCCACTTGGTAGCTGAAGCCCAGCAGGTCGTTGTAGGTGAGAATGGGAGAGTCACTGATGACCATTGCCAGGTCCACTCTGCTGCCACCTGAATGGGCAAAACAAAGGAGGCGACAAGGTGAGACGACAGCAGCAGATGAGAAAGGGAGGGACGAGTCACAACTAAAGAAATTGTCCCTGTTGTTTATTTGTCGGGGGAACTCCCTATGTCTTGTGACTGCATGGGTTGAAATTAAACTCATGCCCTACATGCTGCAAACATTGTCTACACACTCCTATCTTGCATCACTGCACTGGCACATAAACAAAAAGTGCATTATATTCACTGATAAATGAGGCTAAAACAATAGAGCTGTTATGGAATATGTGATTTCAAATTTGCTGATTAGAGCCGCTGCTTTTCACACATAAAAGCCGCTAATTCACACATCCTGTGAGAGGCCTGCGTTCGTCTCTTGGCCTCATGTGCTCTCCATGTGTCCAGCAGACAGGCAGGCAGTGTTAAGACCTGCACTGCATTGTACTTCCTCCACTGTGTTTCCTCATAGCGTGTCATCCTAATCCTTGTTTTCATCGGCAGAGTTTACATACACACACTCAGTACACGCACCCACACACAGCCATACACAGCTCAAACCTTGTTCCTGATAGATGTCCTGCTGGTAGGGAGACTCATATGGGGACGGCTGGATGTCTGCATATTTGATGGTGTCTATCTGCTCCAGCATGGGCACATAGACTGAGGGCTCATCTTTACTCATGTCCATATACCCTCCATCACACTCGCTGCCAAACGACACATAGCTGCGGAGAGTTAAAAATAGTGGATTTGGGTTGAAATACAAATATAATCTCCATCACGGCCCCTGACCGTATCAAACTTGATGGGAAAAATAATTTCTGTGGCTGTTTCCGCCAGCACAGAGAAATGTGACAGCATAGAAAACATCCTGTACAAAACAGCTCTTTGTGCGGCTCTGGGTGTTGATTTTGTGCCGTGCGTCCGGTTGACTCACCCTTTCCTCTGGCTAAGCGGGGTGCTCCCTGCTGAGATGCGGCAGCCCGAGTCCTCTTGGTTCTTCTCTGCATAATACTGCAGGAAGGTGTGCTTGTTCCTGTGCAGGTAGTCCACCAGGTCACCATAGCGACAGTACTCCGTCACCAGGTACAGAGGGCCTGATTGGTGGACCGGTGGGAATGAGGAAGAAACGAGGATAATTATCAAATGAGTTATTTCAGATTTACAAGTCATGGATCAAATGTTTACAAAGTTAATTTTTCATTTAATTCACTTAGTTGTTTCAAAAGCTCAAGTAAACACACTTCCTTTTGATGTATTTTGTAACACATTTATGAATCATGAACTGAATTAGGTAGGTTTAACATTTGGTACCATTTTATAATACATATTTAAACAATAAGTACTTAACATTGTGTATTGGTAATTGCTATGTTGAAGTGACAGCTGGTAGATTTGTTAATTTCCTACATTTGTCACTAAACATAGAATGTTTAATGTATGTGATATAATGACGTTTTAACAGATCTGTTCATTTAAATGCATTCTAACTATTAAACTGAATCAGTGATTTGAACCAATGATTTCTGATTGCCTTAGGTAACAGTTTGGTTATTTGTTTAGAGTTATTATTTCTTAATATGACAGTTAAACACTTTCATATTCAGTATTTGTCAATGAATAACAAATGTTGCAAACAAAATGTGTTTATTACAAATATTATGTGAACTTAAATTTCAAGTTGATGTTTATAATGACTGGTGAATGGATATTTAATGGTTTGTTAAATTGAAGTAATGTAGATTAATCATAGTAAAGTATAAAATTAACTATTGCTTTAAGTGATAATTAAGAAATACTGATTGATTGAACATTTATTAGTGATTGTTATTGTAAATGTAACTTACATTTACACATGTTTTGGATTATTGATTTGTTGTAAAAAAAAAAAAAAAAAACAGACCCAATGAATGGACGGTGTGTCTCACCCTGTTTGGTGCAGGCACCCAGCAAGTTTACAATGTTGAGGTGAGGGCCGAGGTGGCTCATGATCTTCAGTTCTGACATCAGAGCCTGGGTTTCACTCCTCCTCGCTGTGGCTGAATAGAGACAGAGAGAGAGGGAGAGAGAGAGAGAGAGAGAGAGAGAGAGGGAGGTGAATAAGTATGAAAGTGGGGCAGTGCGAGGTAGGTATGAGAACAGGAGAGAAAAACATAAAGTTCAGTGTGGTAGCGCCAGACTGGAACACATTGCTGCCCTGCCAAACTGCACAATGGCACGCTGGCTGAAAGTGGAGCCAGGCTGGCAACCAAACTAAAGCACATCGGGGAGCTGGTCTCACACTTCAGCCCACAGGAACACGGCATCTGTGCAACAATATGTGACAGCAGTGCAGGGATCTCCACTGTGGTCTCTGCATTGTGCACACTGAACACACACATGGCTTTCTAATGATTTTTTTTTTTTTTTTTTACATTTTTGCAGCTTACATTTGAGCATTTTCACTGCCACTTTTGTGCTGGACTGGGAATGAGTGAGACCGTACGCAGTTGCCTCGACCACCCTGCCAAAGGCTCCCGATCCAAGAGTGCGACCTGGAACACAAAGAACGGCTCAATAGAAAGGAGTTGAATGGAGCACACATGAAACCTCAACAAGAGGGAGGAACATTTGTGCTCAGCAAAACAATATTACTGTAAACAAATTTCACCAGTGGGTTTTTTTTTCCCATGCAAGGGGAGGTCAGAAATTGGCCTACATGTGTTTATGATAGATGACTCCAGATTGCTTTTCTTGAGATCTAACCACGGCTGGCTTTATTGAGCTCAGGAAGCTTCCTGTTTTGTGGGGAGCAGCTGACTATCAACAACATAAAGACAGCTGACAAGTCTTTTTAAATAAAAACAGCCCCGAGTAACCAACAGGACAAGTGAACAAACCTTTTTGAACCATTTTGAATCTGATTTCGGCATTCAAACTACCGGTCAGCCGTGACTGACTCAATGTGTAGGACAAAAAAACCCCACATTGCACTACTTTTAAAACCACTACACAGGCTCCCGATTGGCTCATGAGTTTAGTTTGTTTAGTATCTTATCTGCTACTAATTTGATTTATAAATTACATTTGTGACAGAGGGAAACTCAATTAGCTGATCTGATAATTCATCATCCTATGAATAAAGGGTGAAAATCAGCCTGTTTACGCTGTCATTTATCTGCTCTCTGCCAAATGTCTCACCGAGCACCAGGTTGTCTCGCGGCATTTCCCAGGCCAGGTCGTAGGGCAGGTGGATGGGGTCCACGTAGATGTACTCATGGCCATCGAGGCTCACCGACTCAATCACCTTCCACCTGATCTCATAGCGCGGCTTCTAAAAACAAACAGAGAGGCCAAAGCACCACCATTAGGTCTCATTCAGCGATGTTTCATTCGACTTCACAAATCACCAAGCAGCCGTCATGTTAGATTTTGTCTGCCTCACCTTCCTCCACACAGCAATGAGGATGATGATAGAGATGATGATGATGACCACTAGAGCGAGAACAGCGGCCAACACTGCCACCTGGGAGAACAGCGCTGCAACAGAGGAGAGCAAGCAGAGCAGTGTGTGTTTCTGAGCCAACATTTGCCATTCACAGCAGTAGAACACAGTATTAGTGCAGCTATATCAGTGGACACTGATTCCCACAGATATAGTTAGAAAAAATATATATCTAGAGAACATACATGGGTGCTATTCCTGTTTTTTTTTTTTTTTTAATTAATTAATTCAGTTAATACAGGTACCTGTTTTCTGCTGAATCCAATTTTTAGCTTTACATCCTTATTAGCTCTATTTATATTATTTTTAATGCTCTTATATGTTATTTGACTTTGTATATGTACGTTTGTTTATGCTTTGTTTTGACTGTTTTTTACTGCCTGGCTTCAAACCAATTTCCTAGAGTTGAAAGTTGAAGGCGTATTACACAGAACATTTGAAGTTCAAGAAGATCCAGAGGACCCAGAGAATTTACCTCAATGGTTACTGAGCCAGGCATTAACTCATATTTAATGTGACAATGAAAGGAAGTATAAATAGAAGCAAATGATTAAATGGATCCATCAATAAATAGATGATATTAAAAAGGGATTTATAAATTACCAAATAAATCAACCAACAAATAGATCAATCAAAAATAGCTAGCAAAATATTTAAATTAATGCAGTATTACAGAATATAAAAAATAGCAGAATAACAGAATTTGCATTGGCAGTTTTTAAAAATGAAATAAATTGCTTGATTGATCAATCAAAAATAGCTAGCAAAATATTTAAATTTAATTCAGTATTACACAGAATATAAAAAATAGCAGACTAACAAAATTTGCTTTGACAGTTTTTAAAAGTGAAATTAGTTGCTTAATTCAGAAATCTATTTACAACAATATATTCTTTTAAATGGAAAATAAAGTTGGTGATTCCTTCTTCTTTTTCTTTTTGCTCTTTAATTTATCATTTACTTTTCCATTTGCCAAGGACCCAGAGTTTCAGGGATTCCCTTTTTCCACTTCTTTTTTACTTTTCCATTTGCTTTTCATTTGACACTCTGAGGTCTTGCTTTGACAAAACCTTGCAAATTCACTCCATAGCCCTGTAGCTTCACTGCCCCTCTCCACTTGAACTCCACTTGGAAAGACAATGAAAGGTGGAGCCACAGGCCTGCACTCGCCAATATTGTTACATCCCATAGTGGATCTACAGGGTTTTGACAAAGCAGTGTCAAATGAAAAGCAAACAAAAAAGCAAATTAATTCAAGCACTGGATGGAACCATGAACTTTTTAAAAGAAAAATCACTTTTGATCACTTGTGGCTGCAGTTACAGTGCTGATATTAATATTGATTTATTTGGGATAAGACAAAAAAAAAGTGTAACACTACAATTTAAGTAAAAAACAGCTTTATTGTCTCAAACAGAAAATGCACAAAGTGAACACAGTTCAGTTTGGAGTTCAGAGTGGGGTCCCTGAGAGGTAATTTTAAAACGGTATCTGACATGTAAACAAAACATATTTTCATATCAAGGTGTACAGGTCCATAAATCACATAACATGAGGCCTGCAGCTGCGTAAGAGCCATGGTTAAAATAGCTTTTTGCTCTCTCTGAGTCATTATTACTGGGTTGCTTCCTGTCTGCGTTCTGCCCACAGCTGTGATGAGTGCACGTGTACATTAGATTGGCATCCAGACGTAACACACAGATCCGCCGGCCCCTGGTTGCGAAAGTTTGGGGCCTCACCATCCACACAGACCTCCGCCACCCCCACCCCCCTCCGCCCCCCGTCCTCCTCTGCAGACATAATGTTGATGGTGCCGCCCCTCCAGAAGTCCACTTCCTCAGCTGTCTGTACACTCTGTCTTGCATCCAACAACTGTAAACACAGACACACAATCAGCACTATACATCTCCTAATGTAACGGAAAATTCATTTCATTATTTGCTGACAATTACTTTTACCCTCTCCTTCCTCTGTCAACTCCATGCTGAGCTCTTCACGTCGGCCGCCTGAGCTGGAAGTTCACGTTGGCGATGTCGATACGTCCTACGCAGCATCTCATAGAACGTCTTACAGGCGGCTGGACAGTGAAAATAAATACATAAAGCAAGCAATAAGAAAACTGTGTGTAAGAGAAACAGTCTAGTCTATTCATCAAGCTTCATAAGAGAGCTGCAGCAAACAGTTACTTACATAGAATTAGATTATAATCCACATGCTGCAAGTCTGGACTCGAAATCAAATGAGACGTCACTGCTTCATTATGAGGTGAGTCCAGTCTGTGAAAACAAAATGTAAACAAATGAGAGATCATTATATCTTTACTTCCATGTAATAGAGTGCATAGCATTATATACATGCATATATATTTGGCATCTGTGCTATAATATACCCCAAATCCAAATCTCTGTGAAGCCTGACCCCTAATGATGAAAAGTAGAGTGCCTGGTCTTTGGTGGCAGGTGATGTCACCGCTCCTAAAGTGCAACAGGTGGTGACATCACCTGCCACCAAAGACCAGGCACTCCACTTTTCACCACTAGAGGTCAGACTTCATAGTGATTTGGGTTTAGTTGCTCTTTAATCTTACACTTGATCCAGGTCATAGCGATGCCTGGAATTTGCCTCAGAGTTATGGAGATGATGCATGGCTTTCTATCAGCAGACGAAACAGTAAAGTTAGAACGAGTGTACAGTTTTTAGATGAGTTAGTGACCCCCCCCCCCCCCCCCCCCCCCCCCCCCCCCCCCACCTCCACCCCCCCACCTCCACCCCCCCACCCCAAAAAATGGCTCAAGCAATATATCTAAGAATAATCAGTTTTTAGTTACATTTTGATCAATGCAAAGTCTGTTTGTATGCAGTCGTCTAATCAATAAAATCGCACATGTATATTCTTACCATAATTTGGGCATGTCTTCTCCTCTTCACCTCCTCTGACTCTGTGATGTAATTTTCCTGGGTGTGCTCTAAAGAGGTCACTCTATTTTCCAGTGCAGTGAGTCTCTGGTCCAGGTGCTGATCTACCTCCTTTATCTGGCGGGAGATCCCGCTAACGGCCTTTAAAATCTTCTTCAGGTTGTCAGTGTCTAATGCGGGACCACCTGAAACCCGGTGCCTGTCACAAGGCAGCACATTCTGCCACGGTGTCTCTGCGGAGTCGAAGGTCAGACGTTGTCCGTGCATTGTACAGGTCAGTGGTACAGACAAGCAGCAAAGATCAGATTTAAAAAAAATGGAAACCATTGGGACACCGTGTCCATGTTTGCGTGTTCTTGTCTGAAGATATCTTCCATCTTGCATGGGACAATGTGGTGACATACATAAGTCACACACCAAGGAAATAAATGTTGAGAGCTGGCTGTCACAGGCCAGGTGAGGATCCCTGAGACTACATCTTATCAAATATGGCTCAGACTGATGTGAATCTGTTTGACACCAAAAAGGTGGAGAACCACTGCTTCACATTGCGTACTGATTTGTTAAGTTTGATGGCTGCATCTACATTGTTGAAATAAACCCTCGATTTTACATATTGAACCTTTAATAAGTTTACTGACCAATGTAATGGTATGTAAGGTAAATATGGCACATAAGGTAATTCAACATAGTAATTAATCTACTGAGAATGCAATTATTTTATAGTATACTATATATTTATACTACACCGGATCTATTTATACCAGAAAAACTACTACTATATCGAGCTTAGTGTACCCTTATTTAATGAATAAAGCCGGCCTTTTGGTTTTCCACATGTAGAATATCTGGAGCTTTTAAATATTGAATAGGGGTCAAAGTTCCCCTATTACCATTATAGTCTACAGCATTATCAGAGGCCAGGGGTTCAGCCGCCAGGTTTCACATGTTTGCAGTACTGCCAGAAATTCACAATCAGTGTGAGTTCCCAGCAGTTATCTGCACTGCACACAGAGGGAGCAAATTCCTGTGAACCGTCATTAACCTGAGCCTTCACAGCAAAGTGCAGTGAAAATCACATGGATTTCACACAAAAATAGCAAACAAGATTTCTAGTGTCAGACCCACAACACACTTACTGTTGGTCAACAGTTTGATGTCTCGTCTGTCGAGCCCTCCTTGATTGCTGGTCTCACAGCGAACAGTGAGCTGCTGGGGCTTGTGGAAGGTCACCTGGCTGTGAACTCGGCTTATTTTGCGAGTCTCGCTGTAGCTGACGTTAGTTAGGATGCTCAGCGCCTCAGTTTCGGGCTCCAGTGGCTGCCATGCTGCCGTCTGGTTGCTGCACCTGGAGCAGGACACAAAACCAAAATGCATAAGCTTTGAATCAGAGAAATGAGCAGGTGCTCTGGTATTACCATGCAGGATTCCACATTCACAGCATCACTGAGTCAAGACTGACACACAGAGCAACACAGCAAGACAAACATCTGTGTATGGTCAGCCCCCTAGTGTTCAGTGTGTGACAGATCAGCAACAGTGACAAACGGCTCAGAGATATGGCTCACTTGAGCATGCTGTTGCAGCTGTACCACTGTATGGTCGGGGACGGGACCCCCTCAGCGACACAGGTCACCAAGTGCCTCTTCCCAGGTAGGTGGTGGTCAGTCAGGTCTTTAATCTGGGAGGGAACTGCACACAGGGGGTTACAGCACTCATTAATCATTAGAGACAGATTAAAAACAATAAGCTATGGATGTTACACAATTTTCTCCATGATTTCTCCCATACACGTGTCTGGCTAACATCAGATGCAATGCTTACTTTCAATTCATTTGTGTTTCAAGACTCATAATGAGGAGTAAGAGATAATTAAGACTTTATTAAAATGATCTCTCACCCTGGACCTCCAGATCAAAGGTCACTTCCTTCGTGTCGTCTCCATTGGTGACAAGGACAGAGTAGAGGCCCCTCTGGTCCATCCTCACTCTCACCAAGGTCAGAGTGCTGACGTATCTGAGGTGGCAGAAAGATGGGCGACTTTAAGAGAAAGATCTACACCCAAATGCCAGAAACATGCATAAAAAAATTCAGAACTTTGTTTATTTAAAGTATAGTTCTCTGCCATTATTCTGGCAGACATTTGAGAGTTGTCACAAATATCTTGTGTTTATGGTTCCTGTGTGATGCTGAAAGATGGAGTGTGGGCCTCTGGAGGGTATCGTGTTTCTCTCCGCCAAGTCTTATCTGGTGATGACGGACAGAAGCTAAATGTCTCTGGAGGCTGTCACTCTAACCTGTGCTGGTCCCATGCTAATTACTTAAAAAACATTTGCTCTGAATGTTTCACAGCACATAAAATCTTTTAATGGTATTGAGGCCATTTATAAGCTCACCAGGCGGCTACCACATTATTTAAGAGTTTTGAGCTGTGGGTCAGTCTGACAGCCTACCTGGTCTCGTGTTCCTGCCTGGTGGTGATGGTTTTGTCTCCGTTCACGGTGGTACCGTCCCTGCTCCAGTGGACCTGAGGTGGGGGGTAGGCCTCGATCTCCACTCTCAGCTCCACGTTCTCATGCAGCTGGGCTGAAATGTTTCGTTGCTGAGCCGGACTCAGGTCCACAAAGCCTTGCTCTGAGGGAGGAACATTCATACGATCAACCAAAACATGTATATGTCACACATGTTTATGTCAGTAAGCTTTAATTAACCCTTTGAGGCATGAATTATGAAAGCCTGAGTCAAGATTTTTTTCTTATGTGTTTTTACTCTTCTTAGGGCATGAACACTTTTGTGAGTCTCCATACTTCTTTAAGGATGCACGACTGGTATTACCATGTCACGATACTAGTATTAATATGTAACAAGAATTGACAGTCTCTGCATAAACCTTAGCATTCTAACAGCTGATATGCAATTCCACCATAGAAACCATTGCATTTACGAGAAAATGACTTTGAAACAGCTGTCCACTGTAGTGACCGCTATGTGCCAAAGGGTTAATAGAGACTGATCCAACCTTTGACAGACACTCTTAGATATACACACACAAGTCTTGCTTGATGGTAAATTATTAGTAAATTCAAGCTGCTTCATCAGACACCAGAAAAGGCAAAGTGTCTCAGACAGTATCTGTCTTTTCCACTGCCATGTCCAGAAAGCTGTCCAAAACTATGCTGGGCTGTCCGCATGGATCGTGGCAGTTTAAGTTATTTGAGGCTTTTATAAACATAACACACCTCGCTGGAGATAGAATAAGCACTCACAGACCAATGCATGAGTGCTCAATGACTGTCAAGAGACTGAAAGAGGAAGAAAAGCTCAGACAGTGATGAATCCCCATTTCACTGACTCTCAGCTTACTGCTGAATCTTGCTTAGCTGTTTCGATTCTGTCTGCGGTTTGTATCATGTTAACGGTTGAAGAAACGGATCTCAGTTACATAAACGGTTTTTGTTTGCTGTGACTTATATTCGTATTACGTCAATTTCACAAAAATGTACAGATAGAGTTTCCTCCTGGTTGGAAGCTGTTTTTACAGATATTATTAAGGACATCGGTGCAATGTCAAAGGTCCATTTCACACAAAACACACGCGTGTTTATATTGTTAATTGCATCACTTTCAATATAAACCAATACAATTTGATTTTCATTTCACTTGGCAGAGGCGCCTCTCTCGCTCACCTTTACTTGCAAAGGTTTATACAATAAGCAGTCTTCTCTCAGTCAAAAAAGCACAATAATAATCTGTGCAGCACTGGTTTGTTTTTACGTCGTGTGTGTATGTCTGACCGAGGACAGTGATGTTGACGTTGGCGGAGGCGCTCTGGTCTCGCACGCCCTCGTGGACATGGCAGACGTAGTTGCCGCTTTGGGCCAGTGTGGCGTGAGGGAAGATGAGGTAGGAGCGCATACTCATGGCGGACAGGACGTCTGTCAGCGGCTCAATGCCGATGTCCTTCAGAGACGAGAGGGAGAGGACAAACAGCATCTCTGAATGTGACATGTCCTTGTGTAAAATGCAATTAAAATGATTACAAATAAAATCATGCAACTTCAGCTTAATAAAATTTAGAGGAAACTAATAATAAGAAACTGATGTCTGACATTTCTACTCTATTAGATAAAACATAGTGAGAAGTACTGAGAAAGATGGTTGTCTCCTTAACCTCTTGACCCTGCCCCTTTCTCTTAAATTTCCCCTTAAATAGCTAAGTTAAAAAATATTTTTCCAACATGCTACAATGTCACATGCATTTTCTGCATCTACCTGTTACAATGTTTCATTAAATCTACATCACGCTTATATTAAGTGATATATTCAGACCCAGATGCCATTGTTTTATGGCTGCACTGTTAAATGAAATAGAAAATATCTAGATGTCTTGTCATTCAGCAACACCTATTTGGTGTCTTAGGAAACCTTGGGATCTCCACTAGAATTTTAAATGAAGTTCAGTGAGTTTGGACACGGCTCAGCGGCACAGCATGCATCTGTAATGATGAGCCCACTGACGGGACAAGCAGAGTTGAAGAGGTTAAGTAAAGTAATTTTGTTCCAACAAACCTGACAGCTCCTCACCAAAGCTGGAATCCTCCTCCTGTACATTCACATACGCTCTCATAACTGCGAAGACCATTTTCATATTGATCCGGCGCTGTGTCCAAGTTTGAATTTAACAAATTTTCTAACCCATCATTACGGTATCAAAACCATGTGTCACGGGCAGAATTTCGCAGGGGGATGAAAACCGAGGTGTGTCTGTACATCTTGATGTAATTTGGGCTTGGTTCTGAGGCCTGAGAGCGATCAGCAAAGGGAAAGTCAAACAAAAGGGCTTGTTCTGCTCCACTCCCACTCACCTCTCTGTTGGGATAGTCCCAGGAGAAGAACGCTAGCTCCACTCCATGGATGGTGCAGTTGACTGTCAGCGGTTCGCCCTGCTTGAGCACCATCTTTGACGCATTGATGTAGGCGTCGATGGCCTCTGGGGCTGGGACGGGAAGAATGAGTGTGGGGGAGAGGAGACAGAGGTGGGGGGAAAGGCAGGTGGGGTGGAGGGGTGACATGGTCAGTGACTCCAAAACAGAGAAAAAGTAGCATTCTACCTCACGGCTCATCTATCATTAAAATGAGCAAAAGGTATTGGTGCTGCAGCTTAAAGGAAACAATTCACCCAAAAATGAAAATTTGGTCATTTGGTCATTCCAAACTCCTCTCAAATATTTAATATCTTTTAACAACCAAAAAAAAAAAAAAAAAAAAAAAAAAAAAAAAACTCTCTCTTAGTAGCAAACAGAGTCTTTGACTGGAATAGGAGTTTCAAACCTTTTCATGTTTCGGACCCCAAAATTGACCCTCATTACACCGCAGACCCCAAATTAAAGTGATTTCGCCTTAAGGACCGTGGCATGAAAAGATGTCATGGTTGAACACTGACACAGCGTTTTAAATTTAAAGTGGTGACATTAAACCATGATGTTCAACTAATCACTCAACTTTTTTGGTATTGTAACATTTTCAAGCAGATTAAATTATAGTGAGATTATATTATTTCTTATTTCTTATTGCATTCCTATATGCTGAGGATCCCGTGGAAGCCCCTAAAAGATGCTTGAGGGTCCCTGGATCCCACACTGAGAAGATTAGAGCCTTGTAGGATACACATGAAAACAATTTACTGTCAGTGAAGGATATGCATGAAATAATAAGGTAAATATTGGAATTTGGGACCCTCAGAGAAACTTCTAGGCTACACTTTGATTTTGTTGCATGAGCTGCTTGAAGAGATGTGGTGGACATTATATGCTGTTTTGTAGCTGTGAAAAGAAATGGTCCCATTAACCTCAATAGTTTGCAAGATGGAACAATGGGTGTAAACTAAATCTGGGTGAACTACAGTGGAGTTTCAAATGACCAAAACCTTGAACCAAAACACCTACCAACGATGCTGAAGACAAAAAAGGCCTGGGACTCTTTCACCTCCCCGTTCAGCTCCCCACGACACACGTAGGTCCTGTCCTCCAGCAGTGCCTTGTACCCCTCGCTGGGAACATAGAGCCCTGTGATCGGCATGTCACTGTCCTTTTCATAGAGGGTGACATTGATGGCGGGGTTGGTGACCACGCAGGGGATGATGCCTTCCTCGCTGGTCTTAGTTACCATGCCATGGGCGCTCTCTACGAACCAGACCTCGGGGTCTGAGGACAAAGAGACCGCTTATTTTATTGTCTGCATTTTGGACAAACTGAAATCTTGGAACAGACAAAAAATATTAAGTCACTCCTCTACAATTAACATTGCATTTTTTCTACTTGATATATGATAGCATGCAAAGGTAAACAAGGTCTAACCTGGGACAAAGACAGCCACCTCCTTAGTCTCTCCAGTGTCTTGGTCAGTGCACTCATACACCCCGGTGTGTTTCCAGCTCATGTTCCACAGGGTCAAAACACTGGATGTGTCACTGTCCTGCACAATTTTGTGGTTTTGACCAGAGAGGGGGTCTCCATTCTGGATATGCTCCATCCGGAAGTAAGGCACGTCGTCCCTCTTAAACCCCCATTTGACAGGCCCAGAGCTGGAGCAGGTGAGGGTGAGGGACGAGCCTGCAGCCAGGACCAGCTCACTGTCACTGGGTGTGATCTCCAGGCAGCAAAACTCAGGGCAGAAATGCAGAAGAGCTGTGGTTGACACAACAAGAAAAAGGTCAGGCTGGGGGGTTAAAGAGGACGGGAGCGTGAGGTCAAAGGTTACGGCAACAATACAAGCCAGATCCTGTTCTATCTCCAGCTGCTGAGGGATGTGAGTTGTCTGGAGCGGGCAAGCGGGAGGATAATGATGCCTTGTCACTGACAGATGCATTCAAAATGACAGAGGTCAGCTGTCCTTCACATCCAAGAATAGTGTTTATCTTACAGGCCCAATTCACTAGGAAAAGGGCAGTTACGTGTCTTTTGAAAGAACAGCTCACTCAAAACACACCAATATTTGCCCACTTTTCCATAGTTCAGTTTACCAATCCAGGTACTTCCTGTGCGATTTGGTGAGGTTTCCGCTCTGCCACAGCCTTCCCTGTCCGTCTGTACCACAGTGCAACGGGACTGAATGGGTGCTGTTTTGTGGAGCTCGAACCATCAAAAATTTACATATGGAAAAAATTCAGCATCAACAGCTCATTACAAAAACAGTGACATGGATACCTTACATCATCCTCACTGACGATGAGTTTCATTGGGAATTTTTTCCTACAAAAGTTCACTGCCTATAATTGATCCTTGTTGAGGGCAGATTTAGGGCAGAGTGAGACAAACTGGGAATCTTGCCAAATCACAGAAACTAACTGGAGGTATAGATTGCACTTGAGGAAAGTGGGAAAATATATTTTTATATATATTTTGTATTTTGGGTGAACTGTTCCTTTAGGATTTGATATTCTGAACCTTGCTGAAGTTATTTCTTTCAGTTCTGACAAGACACCAACAGAGCATTTGGAGACGACTCTTTCACTCTGCACTGGTTTCTTGTAACTGTAGCTGTAAAGCGAGGCTCGGCATCACTCTCCTCGCTTCCCTGCAAAACCACCAGTGATCCTGTTGCAAATGTGGATTTTCATTTTGGTGGACAGAGAGAGATGGATGTCTCACCTGTGACCAAGACCGCCAGACGGAGCGTGGACGCCGGCACACTCCTCCTCATGGTTGATGTCTTCAAAGCACTTTTGCTCTGCCAAAAGACAAAAGGGACGATGCTTCAGCAACTGAATTACAGTAAAGAAGTCAAGACTGTGATGACTTTTTTTTTTTTTTTACATTGAATGCTAGATTGTGAAGAGTTTTGTCTAAAACCCCACATACCCTTTTTCAAAATCATTTGCTGTCTGAAATCCCCTAACCCTAACCCTAGCACACACACACACACACACACAAATGTTTTGCAAGCTGCAGGCAAATAAAGTAGTTGATTGATACCTGAGTGGGTGTTGAACCCTTCAGGGTTGCGAACATCTCATTAATATCTCTCCGTATGAGATAAGCTTCATATGATGCATAGACTCCTGCCCTGTTTTATGACCTGATGGGTCAGGTCAAGCGGGAGTTTACGGAATAAATCACATTTCATGTCAGCGCAATCTGCTTCCAATCAAAGAAAATGGCACAAAACTATGCTCTGCTCGAACAAATACAAATAAACAAAAAAAAGCACTCGGTTTGCTGATGAAGCTGCTTTCTCTAATGATTCCTGCCCTGCACAGATAGTCTTAGGCGCAGAACAGGCTCAGTCTGGAGGTATTTGATGCCTCGCTGCACCCAAACAGAGCAACAATGTCTGGCACTTTTTGTTCTTGGTTCACCAGTGGTCTGTCCACCAACAAACAGGTCACTGTGTGCTGCTTTTGCTACAAGCTCAGCGGCAACAATGCTGCGCCCAAGCTATTCTTGCATCGTGCTGAGCCATTAATTGGTTTTGGCGTAAACAAAAGTGAAAATGAGGGCATTCACCAAAGCCGGTGACTGAGGAGCATATTTGGAGTTTTGACAGGTTGCCATGGCTTTATAACAGAAACATTAGTATTGTACACCAAAGTGATGATATCAACATTGAAGAATTAAGGGGTCAGAGGTGACTAGTGCTCATCTCCCGCATTGACCGCTATGAAGTCGATGAGGAAGCTCCAAAATATTTCTGCACCGAGTGAGAGGGTCGAAGGAAAGATCCAGAATGAACAGGGGAGGGCCAGTTTGTTTCTGTGGTTGGGGGGAGTCTGAGTATGAGTATATGGGTGTGTGTGTGTGTGTGTGTGTGTGTGTTGGGGGGGGTATTGCAGCACACTGGCGTCTGGAAACAGTTAAGGTTAGATCACAGGCCTGTGTACGAGAGGGTGGGAAAGAGAGAGAGGGCGGAAGAGGGAGCCTTGGGACGAGAGAGGGTGGAGGAGGAAGAGAAGGAGGGATCCTTCCAGGGAGCCAGTGGAAAAATTGCGAAATCTATCATGAGCACATTTTGCCCCCCATTATTTTTACACGATAAAGACCTGCAATTGTGTAATTTCTATTTTAAGATCACTTGCTGTTTTTTTACACCCTTAGATAGAAAAACATATTCATCCATGTGACGTTAAATCAAAATGTTTCTTATCATGACAAAAGCCGATGATTTATTTTGACCGTTAGCTCAACTAATACTTACAGCATCAACAGTATGAAATCAGAGTATTGATGTGTAAGTGTATTTCTAGCCTGAGAAAAAAGTGAGCGACCTGATCAGACTGACAGTGAGGCACAGAAAGTCCCATGACTAACTCAAAGCCAGTTACTCAAACCAGATACTTGTTGTCTCCCTAAAATTAACTGCCTTTGGCACTTCCGCTCCCAAAACGAAGAGCTCCTCAGCTGCTCCAAAAACATGACTTGTCCATTTCCTCCCCCGCCTCCTGGTTCTAATAAAAGGGGTGAAGGAAAGAGAGAGAGAGAGAGAGAGAGAGAGAGAGAGAGAGAGAGAGCTACACTAGAGGACAGTGTCAAGTTTGATTGCGTTGTTGCTGTTTCTTCTTGGTGCGCACACACACACACACATTCACACAATATCCCCCTCATGCCAACATAAGCTAAAGTACACACTCCGTGCACACAAGCACACACTACCCTACACCCCAAACCTCACTCTCCCACCACCTCCATGCACACACACATGCACACACACACACACACACACAAACATACCCTCCTCCTCTTCCCTTTTCCGTCATTAGTGTGTGTATACAGTTTGCGTTCCCACAGTATTTCTCTGCAACTTTCCCAGGATCGCTGATACGCTGGGGGACGTGCTGGTGACGATAGAGGGAGCAGAGGGGTCTGGAGGGTCACCTCATCCCCAGGGACCGCAGCGCAGCCAGAGAGGGACCGCGCATCGAGGAAGCCGTAAATCAACGCTCATGAGCGCCAGAGACCTTAACGATGGCGCCCGTTCATGACAACTGACAAGCGCAGTGACACCAAAGGCATGTGCCACTGCGCAGCACAACTTAGGGTGATGGGCTGCTGATTGTATTATTCAAAGCATCAACAGGCAGGGCTACACTGCAAAAACCTTCATCTTAACAAGTCCCTCATTCTCATGTTTCTTGTTTTTTTCTGAATTCAAGTGAAAAAATCTTCTTGCAGGATGAGGAAATCCCACTTGTTTCCATCATTTTCTTGAATCAAGTGTCGTTTTCATGACCGTAGTGGGCCCATCTGCCTTATTCTGTCTTTTTCCAACATATTTATAGATTTCTTAACAAATGAAACTGTATCGGGGATAACTGGGATTACCTTCTCCTGCTGACAGATTTTCTCACAAACTTTTTACGACTGAATATGAGAGAAAATGACTTGCTCAGAAGGAGATTTTTGGACAGTGTAGGTTTACTGTCCTGTGCAGGATATGAACCGACATCTGAGATCAAACTCCAGGAAAGCTTCAACTTCAGCAAGACTCTAGGAGTGATCAAATCTGATTTGGAGACTTTGAAACATCAGAGACGAGTGGGAAGGGGATGGAAAAATGTTTGGCTACTGCAACATGATGAGGCTTCATGTTGACCGATGGGCAGAGGGGGCCTTTTAATAGCAGCCTTTGAGAAGAAGCCTGACCCTTGAAACGGGATAGACTGCCTAAGATCAGAGGGCCACACAGACCCACCGGACCACTTCAAAAAGAGAGCGGGGTCTGGAGAGTGGACACTACCGCTGGAGATTAACCCCGAGAAAACTTCAGGGTGTCGCAGCTCTGTCGAAACCATAGCTGCTTATTTGCTAATCTATGCCCCGGTCAGGTCTTTGTGCGAGAAAGGAACAGGCCTTTTTATGAAGCGCTAAGAGGGGACAGAGCGCTGGCAGGACACTCTCTAACAATGAACCCCTAGATAATCTGCCAAGAAGGTTTGGCAGAGTGTCAGTAACTCTGTACTGCCCACTTAATAAAAACACTTGGTAGCAGTTTGATCCCTGACAGACAGAGCTATTCTCTGTTTGAACCACAGACGCATGCCGAGAAGCGATGTAATGATGTTTGAGACAATGTAAAGTAACAACCGGCCCACTGAACACAATAACGATCATAGTTCTGTTGCTGTAGGGCGAGAACGAGGAAATGGATGTCAACACCAGTGACTGTCAGTATTATGAACACAAATTATCTTTACTGAGATGTCACAATATTAGACAATGCTCATGTTTTAACACTAAGCGTGACACTGATGGGCTTTACAGGCTTACTGTTTACCCCAAAAATGTTACCAACCCCTAATGGGATGTTGACGTTGATGTGAAGATCTAAAGAAGTGGTGTTTATTTTAGGGATGACAAAAAATCACCATGAGGGCGTATGAGTTTTTCCAGAGATGCTGGGAATTTGGTGGCTGATTGACCCTAAGCAGTTTTCATAAACAACCCCGAAACACTCAAAGTGTCACAGGCTAACAAGGAAGAATGCTTAACTCAACCTCAGCAGGACGCACGCAGCCCACGCACTGCCTCGGGACACAGCCGGAGTGTGTGTAAACTCACTTCCCTCAGCAGCCTGTAATCCCACTCCTGGGATTATCTATATATACTGGGGCAGCATGTTTAATTTAAACATCTGGCAATGATGAAGCGCGCCGTGATGAGGTGGGAACCACTTTATGAACCACATTTGCAGCCATGCGTTCTTTGAGCCCGCCCCAAAGTGAATGATTGGACTTGGGGAGAAGAAAAAGAAAGGAAAAAATAACAAAAGAGAGAAAGATATCCAAAAAACCTCCCGAAGTGCAGCTGGAGAGCTCTGACTTCCTGTATGGGGAAATTTGCTGGCCCTGTGTGGGTGTGAGTCAGCGATGCTTGCATGATGCAGCAGACCACCGCCACCACTAACCAGACATCCATAGAGACAACAAGAAACACTGGAGGGAGGACAACTGCACGGAAAAGAAGGGGGAAAAAAGTGTAAATAAGGAGATGGAAATTAACAGAAGATGTAAACTGCCAATCAGAAGTGACAAAAGGAAACAGGAAGAAGAACAAAGCAAAAAAAAAAGATAAAAAGATGAAAAAAAGCAAACAGGAAAAACAACAAACACATGAGAACAAATGAATGACAAAGCATGACAAACCATGTACAACACCACAAGAGGATTGCACACAACACCACACAGTGGAAAAACAGCTAAGGGTGTATGCAGACATACAAAATACAGTTTACAGCACACACACACACACACACACACCACATCAAAACATAGAGTGGGACTCTAGAGGGAGCACGAGCACGGCCTCAGATCAAAGACAGTAATGTTAACTCTGCTGATGTGTGCGGGTGGGAAGTTATTATCCGAACATCTTCAATGTGGTGGTCATCTCTTTCCAGAACAAACAATTATTACTGGAACAACAGATTAGTAACAACCCACGACTCAAGACGCTTTTACTTTATTAGGGCATACTGCAAAACATATCACTTAGAATAGCTGCAGCACTGAAAAAGTGCACCCGCCACACTCATCATCAAGTTTTTTTTTTTTTCTCTCAAAACGTGTCTTTTTTTAGAGGGAAGTCGGGGTCTCAGAACGTGTCTCCGTGCAGCGGGACCTTGGCAAGCTCTGTGGGAAAAAAATGACCCAGCGCGGCTTTGTCAAAATAAACCTCCATTTTTATCACTCCTCTCGGACAGACGAAACCCCCCTGAGACGAACCTTCTGGTCCCTGAGCAGGAGACCCACGATGCACGATGCGACCCTCGCAGCCCCCTCCTTTCCCCCCTGCAGCTTGGCCATACAGTCCCAGAGCTGTGACTATAATTGACAAACTACAGGCTCCTGAGTGAAAAAAGTGTGTAGTACACACACTGTCTGAGTGTCTGGAGTTATTATAAGCAGGAAATGCTTAAGTGTGGCATCTCGCTGATCTGATCCAACCATTCATCTTCCACAGTGAAAAGAAAGGACAGTCACACTTATTAAATTGTATTCGGGTTTATTTGCTCACTGACATTTTGTTTTAACCCTCTTTATGCCTTGGGGCACATTTGATGCCATGGATGCTTTTCATGTCTAACACTATTAGGCAAAACTAAAATGTAAAAAAAAAAAAAAAAAAAAAAAAAAAAGGAATAATAACTTTCACCAGCACGGAAATTCCCCACATATTTCCCCACTCCAGAAGCTTGCCTGTTGCTCTGTCATAGTATTTTGGCAAATGTGGTGGAGCTGTGTAACAGACTTGGTCAGAGCCGGGAAGATGTTTTTAACAACTTTTGACCATCCAGGGCAACTCCCTGTCGGACGACTGAAAACTTCTCCCTGCAAAGACTTCTGGGCACTGTCAGTATCTGGTAAAGCTGTTTTGTAACTTGAGAGCTTGAAAGCATACATAAGCCCTTTCACATTTGCATCATCTGATATTGCATCAACAAAGTCCTGTCGTTTTTTTTTTCCCCCCCTTTTCACCAAACTGGTTTGCCTCAGTGTGAATGAAATGTCTGTGAGTAGTCTCGCCTCAGCAGCGGCCATAGCGGCTTCACCCCGAGGCAACACATGTTTGGGAATCGGTGGATTTCGGTTTGCTCCTTTTCAAAACAGGTTGTAAATGAGGGCTTCTGGTTAAAACGGGTGGTTGCAGACTGACAGCCTCAGATGTGGTTTGCGTTTGATATCAGCTTAATGATGCAATTTTCTACTCGTTTGCGAGCCCAAATGAGGGGAAAAGGATTAAGAAATCAAAGAGAACTTTTTTTTACCAGAGGGGCTGTAACTTTGAAGTGTCACTGGTGTCTTTTCCCCCCTGACATTTAAATCAAAATTTCCCCTTTTCTCAAGCAGTAAATATTGGGTTGCTACCAGTTTGGCCGTAATGTGTTTTCCTTTCTAAATGTCACACATGATACATGATATGATCATAATCTGACCATAAATAAACAAAAGTAGACTGCAGGCCAGTATCATGTAGAAGTCTCAGGTACAGTGTTTCCACTCATTGGCCACAGAAGGTGCACAGAGTTGACAGACTTAGACAGCATCCCATCCTCTAAAGGTTTCTAGCTAAGACCTCCCCATCTGGATGGTGCAACACCCCATTTCCCCTCCTTCTTCCTGTACACCGTCCCCCAAACACTTCAGCGTACAACCCCCCCACCCTGTCCCGTGAGAAACAGAGGACGCCTACACACTTCTGTACCCCCCCCCAACACACACACTCACACACACACGCACACAGACAGACATCTCAAAATGAAAGAAAAAGAGACAGCTGAATACAATTAAGGACTCTGACTGGCTTTAAATTCCCCTCGTTTTCTACAGCAACTTCCCAAAACAACAGTGTGTGGCAGGGAGAGCAAAAGTAAATCTGGGTGACCACGCAAACCGTTTGCAATTTGTTCTGTTATGTGGAATTATGTTCATTTTGACCTTTACTGTGGTGATGCAGAGCAAAACTCATCATATCTGTCTCCCATTTTCTCATAATTTCAAGGTAGTTTTCTTTTTCCGTCCACAGACGAGAAATGATGGCAGTCATAAATAAGAGGGAATGCTATGTTAGATATTACCACTGATTTTGACGCCCATAACTTTAAGGTAGATGGGCCAGAAGAAATTGGAATTAGCCCCCCGTTATTTTTCCATTGTGTGGAATATTCTTATCGTCTTGTAAAAGCAACAGGGTGTTTTCTTTCGTCCTCCTGTCCCACTTCACGGTATCACCAAGTCTGGCATGTTTTAGTTGGACTCAGGACAACGAAAACTGCAGGAAAAAGACCAGCACTTTAAAAGAATGTGATGGAGACCAAAACTTCCGATTTAAAAAAAAAAAAAAAAAAATCTTTATTTTGCCTTATGTAGTAGGTGCAACTGTGAAAGCACTTATACTGCCGCCTAAATGAGGCTAATGCACAGACAGGACATTGTGTCTCTGGCACAGGACTGGTAAAAAAAAAAAAAATTAGCTAATGCACTAATGACTGAAAACAGCACCTTTCTTTGCTTTTGCTTATGCTGTTTTTACCTCTCAAACTTTGTTATCTTAAAATCATAGAAGAGATAATGTCCCTTTTTTCAACTTCCTTGAGGAGTTGTCCTCAAGGAGTGGCTGAATTTCTCCTCCTCTCTCCTAAGATGGGATACAGCTGCCTGTCAGCTCTGTGCGAGTGGGTGGGAGTGAAAGAAGGAGGGAAAGAGAGGGGAGGGGGGGGACAGATGGAAGGGCAGCCAGACAGGATGCTCTATCTCTGCACCACTTAGTGTTCTTCATTAAATGTTATGATATGACTCAAATAAGAGTCTAAGTACCGTGATAAAGCAGTGGTGCCCTTTAGGAGGGCAGAGGACTGACGGTCTTGCAGGAGAATCTCCAGCTCAGTCAAAAAGTATGTGTGATGAATTATGAATCACCACAGAAATGACCACCAGAAAATGAGTCAGAGGTTGTCCTTGCATATGAAATCCAAGACACGCTCATTATTAATATATATGCTGCCCTTTTAATGCATAGTCAGATGACAAGAATTCAAAGAGTGGTTTTAATCAGCTGTTAAACTCTCTGTAGCCTCTCCAGATCGAAACAACGTCACACTAGTCTGCAGCACATAGCTGCTGGACAACAGCTGTGTGTTCGGCTTACAAAAGATAAATCACAGGAGGACAGAATGGGATCAATGTGTTTCAAAACTCGCTGTTTAGCGGAGAGCGCGCGGGGCAACATCGGCTCTCCGTATAGCACATGTGAGCCGAATCAGACTCAGGGCATGTTTTCTGCATGGTCATAATGTGAAGCACATTTTCTCAGAGTGGCTGGCATGCAGAGAGTCGGGAGAGCCAGGAAACAGCTGATGGGGAAGGATTAGGTTTGGGTCGGGGGAACGGAGCCGACATGGGCAGGACAGCGTCGGGGGCCAGGGAGAGAGAGAGCTCTACTATAGTACATACCAGCACCCTGACGCACAGGGAGAAAAATCCCCGGCAGTCAGAAAAAGAATAAAACTGTTTTGCAAATCCCAGCCATAGAAATTTGTCAGGGGTATATCTAATATATTCTGCTTTTGAGCCACTCCACAAGAGATGTAATCCCGTTAATGGTGCAGCTATGATATGCATGCAGTTTTCCGATGGCTCATGTGCAACAATAGTACCAGACAATGCCAGATGTGGACCAAAATAACCCCAGAGCCATCTCCAAACAAGGTGGTTACAGAAGATCAAAAACCTACTGTCGACCAAGAGGAGGAGTCATATCACAAAACACATGCCAGCAATGTTTTCATTACAAGAGGACATCTGTTTAGGAGATGCTAACTCAGTTTTCTTTCACAAAGGTCATCTGTACACAGCAGATGAATGTCCTCTGTATGTGGCTAACCGTCCTCATGCCCAACACACCACCGGGGCACTGGTGCAGCAGGCCCCGCGTCAACCAGGGAGTGTGTTCAGGTGCCAAACATATGCCGGATCAGAGTGAAAAGACGTGCCTGCCACATGTGTCTCTGTCGTGAAATAGCTCGCGTTGTCATAACCAAACTCATTCCAGGTACTAAAACCTTCCCTTGTGATGAATGAGGGGATGAGGGGGATGATTCAGCCGGTTGTTTATGTCTGCTCCGCGTGGCCCGGACAAGACTGATTCACAGGTTTACGAGAGGTTTGTCAAGGGTGAGCGAGGCGAGGCAATAACTCCAGGTTACATGAGCTGGTATAGAGTGTTATCGCTGAAAAAAGATACCCATCCGCAACTACTGAGGCCGCTGGTGACAGTGATGGATGTTCGGGCTGATAACACTATGCACATGGCCGCTATGAGTTTCCATGCGCCGCTATGCTGCAGAAAAGATTGATTGTGTTAAGGTCATTGACCAGAGAGGCAGGAGGCGGACGGTTCACTGGTGAGGAGCGACGTTCACTCAGGGTGACTGAAGAGGGACGCACAAACAGCCCCTTCAGCAGCGGAGCACAAAGTGGAGAGCATGCAAACAGCTTGGGCAATAAAGCCCTATGTGTGTGTGTGTGTGTGTGTGTTTGTGTGTCAGAGAGACCCCGGGAGCACCTTGTCAAACGTGAGAAGGTAAACAATGTTAGAGTTGCACTGTGAGTAGAGTCAAAAAGGCGTGTGTGTGCACAGAGATGCCCGTCGGTTGTTGTGGCCGTCTAATGTTGTGTGCACAGTAAAGGACAACTCAAGTCATCGCCATGCAGATGTTTGAACAGGTTGCTCACACTCTTTCACATTGTAATGGTTGTATGTGGGTAACAAATGCCACCGGGGCAGATACATTTTCACTAGACTGACAACAATGTAAACAAAACCATGGCAACAGACTCTTGAAACTTATCTTTCAGCTTACGTGTTAAACCCAGATATTGGTTTGTCATTAAAGCCATGTGTTCAATGCAAAAACTCTCCATGTTAACAAACCATTTAGTTTCATATTCACTATTAAAATCTTTGTTTTTTCTTAAACTAACTGAAATTTTTTTACCAGTGGGATGAGATAATCCTGCTTGTGTCAAATGCTAATCAGTTTGTTTCATCAAGTTTCATTTTCTTGATACTACAAGACGGCCTTATCCTGCTTTGTTTCAACATATTTGTGTTTGTTCCTGGAAAAAATTCCTGAACCAGGTGGGATTATCTCATCCCACAGGCAGATTTCAACACTGCATATGAGACCCAATGACTTGTTAA
Source organism: Myripristis murdjan (assembly GCF_902150065.1). Taxonomy (NCBI): domain Eukaryota; kingdom Metazoa; phylum Chordata; class Actinopteri; order Holocentriformes; family Holocentridae; genus Myripristis; species Myripristis murdjan. The sequence continues at coordinate 21,023,258 of NC_043989.1, forward strand.
GATGCAGAATTTCAGCAATTTGCGTCTGATGTTGGAACCTATGGCTCAGCCGTCCAGTGCTGCAGGGATGAGGTGCATCCATCCCGGGACAGACAGCTATGAAATTGAATCGGTCACAGTGGGCTCCTCATGCAGGCTAAGTGAATTTTCTCCGCCTCGTACAGTACATCTTCACTTCTGCCAACAGCTGCCAGCCAGGCAGCCATGACTGAAAGCCCGAACCCGAAAAGTGCAAGAAAGGAGGGCCTCTTACCTTCAGCGTTATCCTAGAGCGCAGACAAGTCTCTCAGGATGAGGGAGTGTGTTTGCCTCTCTCTCCTTTCGCTCCTTCTCTGTCGGATACGTTTGCTGGCCAGTGGCCGGTCTCCTTCTGAAATCAGAGGCGAGCTTTCCAGCCGGCTCTCTCCACAGGGGGCTGCTGGGTAAGATGTATAGATCCCTCAGATGTTCAGGGTCTGAGGGCTGCAAGGTTAATCTCTGGTGTCCTGGGAGTCCGCTGGAGGAGGTACCGCTCTGAGCCCGGCTGTTTGTTTAGTCAAATCACAGCACCGTGGGGGTCTCCTCTCCTCTCTCACACTCTGAAAAAGCCTGCCCACTGCTCCCAAAGAGTTCTGTAAGTTTCAAGGGGGGAAAAAAAAAGTTCCCAGTGGAGATACACACACTCACTCACACACATACACACATTCACACACTTCTGCGCTGACAGATTCACACAGAAAAGAGTGTGAGTGGTCCGGCTGTGCAGCAACTCCAACACACTAAAGAGTAGGAGTGAGGAGGGAGGGAGAGGAGGGAGGGAGTTAGGAAGAAGGGGAGTTGAGCAAAAGCAAGAGAGGGAAGTTTAAAGAAAAATGAATGAAAGAGACAGGCAAGTACGACGGAGGGAGAAAACTTCAAAATACAGATCAAGTTCTGTTTGTTGCTCTTGAGAGGTCCCAAGCCGGAGTGATTTGTTTATGAATGGAGCCGTTAGCAACTGGAGCTCGATGAGGAGCTAGAGGAGGTGTAGCGGAGCTGAACCAACTGAGACAGTCTCTACTGGCAACAGCAATCTGGACCGCGTCTAACTCCCCCCCCAAAAAAACAACAAGCACAATAAAGAAGGAAGGGAAAGAGTGAGAGAGAGAGAGAGTGAGTGGGCGAGTGAGTGAGTGGAGGTTCGGGGGAAAAAGGTTTTTGGCAGAGCTCAAGGTGGCCCGCTTTGGAAACAAACATGAAAGTCTCTTTCTCAGGAAAGTAACTCAGCTTCACTTACATAATCGCTCTGCCAAAATCAGGTGTAAAAGAGGCAAAAACGCACAGGATGGAAACGGGGGGACTATAAGCTGGAGTGCATCTGTTCTTCTCACACTATATCTCCAGTCCTTTTTCTTCTTTCATTGCCTCTCTTTCTCTCTTAGACGCATATAAAATAGCACACCTCCCTCTCTGCATACCCCCTCCTGTCTCTCTCTCTCTCTCTCTCTCTCTCTCTCTCTCTCTCTCTCTCTCTCCCTCCACTTTCACTCACTTTCGCTTTCACAAACACACCATGCAAAAGCTGCCACGTCTGTTTTCAATCTTGGCCTTGTTCCTAATTTCTTCCTTTCCCAGGATATGAGTGGACGGCTTGAAATTCATAACATTATTCTGCAGCTGACTAAGGTCTTTTCTCTCTAACAAGGTGGAGGGGGGGGGGGGCAATTTGAGACGAGGAGGGAGCAGGGGGTAAATTGGACAGTAACCATGCTTTCCTCTAATTGTGGGGGCAAATCTAAAGGCCCTGCACACAGTAATTAGAGAGCCGCTGAAGGCCCAGTTATTAGATAGGAGGGGAACGCCACACAGGACAGTCCCACCTCGCTATCTATCCCTGCTGCCACATATTTCTCTCACCAAATCACACTTATCTACAACTTCATCTCGCCTCAAACCTGTAAATCTACCCCCATATGTCTGGTGCTAACAATAATATACCACCTTTTGATTGCAATAAATAAAATGCTGTGATAATGTCATACGCATCACATTCCCAAATGCGAACACATGCTCACGCAAACACTCCTACACACACTGTCTTATCAGGTGAAGACGGGTTCAGACACATACGCTCTCTAAACATCCTCCAGGAACCCAAAGCTCCCCTGGGACACACTCAGTGGAAATATTTAATGCTTAAGAATGCAGGGAGAGATGAAACGGATAGAGACGCACATGTCCATGGGGAGCCTCGCATTTTATTATCATCTGTAATTTTGCGTGGCGATAGTGAGAGAGCCGTGTGTTGTTACGACGACAATGCTTCGCAGAGTGGCAGAGTATGAGCAAAAGGAGTGACTATTGTTTTCTATTTGGCAGCTGTCCTTGTTTATTCATACAGTTTGACAGAGTAACAAACCACTTAACTAACTGGACTCCACACCATTCTTCTCCCACAATGCCCAGCCTATTCAGCCTATTTGAACAGCAAAAGGGTGCTTTCTCTCATTCTTGACCTGGCTCGTTGCCATGGCTACCCAGCGCTGCACCCTGTATGCTGGTCATGTGTTTGTGTTTTCGCCGGGTGTCAGATATAGCTAGAGGTTATCGCTCCCTGTCTGACAGCCAGGGGCCCTCAGAGGCCATAGAGGCAGGAAATACTGGGGCTGAGCTCTGATGCTGGAGCTCAACCCAACGTCGCACTGATGGATTAAGATGGATGAAGCTGTAAAATATCTGATGAGGGATCAGATCTATTATAGGCTCTAGCGAAAAAGGATAAGAGTTAGAGGCTCCACTGCTTGGATCAGAGGGGAATAAGATGACTCAAAACCCCCTGGTTGTAGTTACACTTTTCACGTATTCAAGTCTTTCAGTCTGTATCTGCATCTCTATCTCTTTTGTTTGGACACTGTAGCTGAATTTTATCCAGGCTCGTGACATTCATATCACAATGTAATAATTTTTAATGATTCAAGAGCAATGTTAGAAAAGAAAAAATGATTTTATGCATCCAGCCCTGTCAATCAAATTGGCACTGAGTTTGCAATGAAACAACAAGCGGAACTGTCAGCATTATAATTATTATTATTATTATTATTATTATTATTATTATTATCATTATCATTATCATTATCAGTTCCTTTATTTATTCAGGGAGGGTCAGTTGAGAGCAAGCTCTCTTTTCCAATGACGCCCTGATTACAAAACACAATAAAAGCATACATAATATCATGATTCACAATTACATACAGGTTGCAGAACTTAAAACTTATTTTTCAAGCAATCTAAAGAAATCAGGTGATCTAGACCCAGGACATTCCACAAGTCATTCCACTTCTGATGAGCATAAAATTGAAAAGCAGTCTTCCCTAATTCTGTCCTTACATTAGGAATGTTTAAAATCAAAATCTCTTGTGAACGAGTGTGCAAGTTACAAGTTCTAAGTGAAATTAAACTGGTAAGATAGACAGGTAAAACATCAAGCAAGGCCTTGTAAATGAAAATCAAGCAATGCTGCTCTCTCCTTACAATTAAAGATGACAATCCAGTTTTGTCATAAAGGACACAGTGATGAGTTCTAAACCCATCACCTGTAACAAAATGAAGGGCAGAATGATAAACTGCATCGAGAGGCTTCAATGTCGAGAGAGCAGCATGCATGTATATTACATCACCATAATCTAGAACTGGTAAAAAGGTGGCTTGAACAAGCTGTTTTCTGCATTTCAAAGTAATACAAGCTCTATTACGATAAAAGAATGATAGTTTTGCCTTTAGGTTTTTTGTCAGTTCAGAGACATGAGTTTTAAAAGACAACTTATCATCAATCCAAATGCCCAGGTATATGTAACTGGAAACTCTTTCAATAGGAGTTCCGTTTACTGTTAAGATGGCACTATTTAATGGTAAAGGAGATAACAATCTAGTAAATAACATGAATTTTGTCTTTTTGGGGTTAAGCAATAATTTAAGATCAATTAGAGCTCGCTCTATAATATGAAAATCAGCCTGTAGATGTGTAAGAGCTAGATCAGCAGAAGGGGCAACTGAATAGATGATTGTGTCATCGACATAGAGATGAATGGTACTATTTGATATGCCAGCACTCAGACCATTAATATAAAGCGTAAATAAAATGGAACCTAAAATGGATCCTTGAGGAACCCCTTTCGATATGCCTAAAAATTTCGATTGATAACCATTGGCTAGCACTGCTTGAAATCTGTCCGATAGATAGTTATTGAACCAACAAAGGGATTTCTTATCAAAACCAGTGGTTTCAAAACACCTTAAGAGTAACGAGTGGTAAACTGTGTCGAATGCCTTGGACAGATCAACAAACAGGGCAGCACAGACCATCTTATTATCTAAAGCATAGACAATATCATTGACAACTTTAGACGTAGCCGTCAAGGTACTGTGTGCATTATTTCAAGTCCCCCTCATTTTAGAGTTAAAATGTGCTTTTGTTGTGTTTATGTCCCCTAAAATGTCTGACCTTGACTATACTGACTTGTATCTGTGCAAAGTTTGTCACTAAAGCTGAGAGTTAGACGTACCCCCACGTACGTCACGAATGAGACAGCCAATCCCAACTGACTTGGTGATGCTCTGCAGATTATTAGTACCAGCTTTGCGGTGCCCGTGCTGGACGTCTGAGCTGCTGGTAGTCTTTTGTCTTCAAAAAAAAAAAAAAAAAACTTGCTGCATCCCATTAACAGTATACTGTTACTAAGAGAAAAGAGAAAAAAGAGAAAAAAAAAGAGAAAAAAAAACAAACTTTTTTTCATGTTCAGATATGGAATACCACACAGTTTTCACATGTGTCAGAGCTCTGGTTACAAGCTGGTGTGCCAGTATTTTGATTTTGATCAGCAAGTTGGTTCAGCGGTGTCATGATACTTCATTACAAGCTAAATAAATACTGACTCAGTATAGCTGTAACTCACAGCTTCCAGATTGGGACTATTCGCATATTCATAGATCTATGCATTTTCATGAGGGCAAGGTTTAGAGTTTCATTGAAGGCACTAAGGGATGTTTTTTCATAGAGAAATCTTCTAAATATGTAATATTGATGAACAGAAATTATTTTTAGGTGCATAATAAATACTGGAGGGGGACTTTAAATCAAAATTTGTATGGTGCTCCATCATCAGTTAGGTGATTCTTAACTGGGGTTAGGCTGATATCATTTTTTAAGGCTGGCACTGATTCTTTTCATACTTTTAACTGAAGATGCCAGTTGCCAGTATTTTGATCCAATATTCAATATCTTTAAATAAGAAAATTACTATGCAAAAAAATCTACAAGAAAAAATATATTAGAGTACATTTTGTTTTGAATAAAATGGTTGAATAAATAAAATAATTAAAGAGGTTATTACAAAAGCAAAATAAAAAAGATGAGAGATACTGACAGAGTATTGAAAGTCTTTTTGAAACAATCAGGAGAACATACTACATAAGGGAGGAAAGACATGGACACGGCGATATCTCATCATCATAAAACAGCAGATATTAGCCCATATATATATATCTGTAAACTGTTAAATTGGTCTAAACCTATCTTTAACCCAGTCTTTAAATATGGTAGACAAGTATTTCTCATACATTATGTTCAAATAAATCAACAGGAAACAAGGAAAATACCCAGCCTGACAAACAGGGTGGATCAGTTTGAAGCCATGAGTAACTGCTATACTGAGCTGAGTATTTATTTAGCTTGTAATGAAGTATCCAGTCTTCAGCCACAGAACGCTGAACCAACTTGATGATGAAAATCAAAATACTGCAGCAGGACCTTTGCTAACACAGAGACTCTAAGCATTTGGTTCTAGTGGAGCGATGTGCGGGCCTCATGCTGCAACATCTCTTTAGAGGCAGCGTGGCTGTCAAGGATAAAAGCTCTGGGTTTGTTTGGGCTGCAGCAGCAGCTCATTACACACTTTCTGACACATGTGAGTTCTTAGAAGTGGCTGACAGAGGATGCAAGCCTCTTATTAGTTCCCCTTAGATGCAAATGGATGCCTTGACAACTGCAAGGAAACGTATGGAGTTGCTGTTTATGCTACACTGTTTATGTAGATTCTCTATATATGGCTCGGTATCTATGGCAACCCCCGATTTACATAAATATTAGGAGAGTTATGGCTGTCTAAAAACAGCCTGATTTTGCTTTTTTGGCACACAGTGGGTACACATTGCCTTAAACTTAACCTATATGACTCTATTTCAAGCTCTCTGGGGTTTGAGTGATTGAAGGCCTTTTTTGGTGTGAGGTTTAAGTGTGTGTGTAAAACTCAATCTACAACACATGTTCTTACATAAAAGTGCTAAAACTACACTAATGTGTTGTTTAGTCTAATTCATATCACTTGGTGCGCCCACTTCGATCTATTACTAGTTGCTCTTGATGCTTGTGTGATGCATTTGTTATGGTGCACAGTTTCACCTCCATTAGCAGCCTATTGAGTTGCTTCATGCTAGCAACTGATTGTTGCTAATGGATAGTTTCACTAAGATATTGACATGAATCTTTTATGGATGCATGCATTTCCTGTTTGCATATGGAGCACAAGAAGGGGGGTCTATATTTGGTAAGAGTATAAGTCTGATTAGTAGAACAGCCTAATGATAATTTCAGTGGGTTATAGAAGTGCATCAATATTAAACTTGGAAAGAGGCTTAAGCCACCTGCAGTTGGGACTGAAAGTAAACTTTACTCAAATTTACCACACAGATGTTTGGAAACATGAAAATCCTGTGTGTGTATAGCAGCCTGTTAGTTTCTCAGGGACTGCAGCCGAGTACACCAAAAACCAGGAGTTGGATATTTGCTGCCCTCATGTGGCCATTATAGGCAGAGGCGGAGTAAAAGAAAACCTAATGACACTTTTTACCACCTTTGATGTCAGTTTATAGCAACCTGTATATAATAATAGGTGGCATAACAGCTGTGTTTATGTGTTTAAAGTGTAATTTAGCTTGTTTATATTGGGGGCCTGGGGGCCCAGAAACAAATGATAAAATCATTTCATTTCCAAAGAAAGAAATTACTTTACCGAAAATAACTTGTGGATTTTGCTCCCAAACCAAAAGCATCCAGTGATTTTAGCTAAAAGAAGCAAGGGTGTAACTTTATCCAGCTGTCATAAAGACGCACTACACGTAATTTTGCGTAATGCACCTTTAAGCACATTTCACAATTTCCAAAACAGCAAAAAAAAAAAAAAAAAAAAAAAAAAAAAAAATGAGGACAAGACTAGGAAGCGAGGACTATTCCCACTTTTTTTTTTATTTGCCAGGACAGTCACAACACACACACACACACACACACACACACACACAGGCCTATGCACAGTCCAAAATGCAGGCTTGGCACTCACCTGCATGCACGTACACGCGCAAACCCCGGTGCCCTTATCACAGTGGCCATAGGTTAATTAGGGTTAGAGAACTCCCGTCGCCAAGGGCAGCCAGGTGGGTCTCAGGTAAAACTTGACGTCATGATGGTACTTTTGAACTCCTGAGCCGTAAATCTATAAAGGTGTGTAGCCTGACTCCACAGGTAATCTTACCATAACTACCTGGACTGAGGTGGAAACGGAGCCAGCTGGGAATAAAACTGTAATATGCGCCTGGATTTTTGACTCACCTGAGAGTTGCCCTGTGCCTTTAGGACGAGGATATGTACTCCAACTCCCACCCGGCGAGACACCCGGCTCAGACATTGTCACTGAACAGCATTCCGCCGCCATATGCAGATTTCACCGGTTATCATCATGTTCCGGGAGTGGGCGACCCGCTCCACACGAACCCCTCGACAGGTGTGTGGAACCCGGCTTACGCAGCGGAGGAGCTGGCATACGGTTACGGCTTCACGGGGTCAAGTCCGTGCACCGGACAGGCCGGCGTCACTTCCCCTGACTTAACCGGCATGCCCACCGCAGGAGGGGGGTCTTTCACCCCGTACAGTTTCCCCCCGGGGCAGGAGTCACCCAGCTCCTCCAGGGGGAAATCACTGGACTGGGCCAGACACAGTGTGTGCCCGTCAGGTTCAGGTGAGGCTTCAGATAACACACAAACCAACTACACACACACACACACACACACACACAATGCGCACAAACAACACTGTGTGTGTAGTAACCCTGTATACAATGCACTTTACATGATCACAGCATAGGACATTACACTACATTGTGGCAAGTTCCTAATTCCTTTGGCATGAAAATAACTTTTACATGGTTTATCTGAAGTTGTTTGAACAGCTGATAAGACTTACTGAGCCGTTTTTGGTGGACTTGTAGGTCTAATCTCTGTAAATACAATTCAAACACACCATGTATCTGATTACAAATCAACACCATGTAACATGAGATTGTCTAAATCCTAATGGATTAGCAGAGCAGGTGTAATTTATAACAATAACCAGGCGGTGGTGACTAAATTCATTTACTCATGTTACTGAAACTGAGCTGCTTTCTTGTGAACTTGTGCTTTTTGGATTTCTTTTTAAGTCGGTAATTTTACTTTTCCTTGTGCATTTTTGCAGAAGTATGTTTTCTTGGTTACATTGTAAAATTACATCCATTATAGGCTACAATGCATTTTTTTCCGGATGTCTATAAGGATCAGAAACTGGAGCGCTGTAAAACCACAGTGATGGTCAGTCACCAGAGATGAGAAGAGGAATCTGGCTTTACTTTCTTGCACTTTCATTCATTTTTCATTTTCAAATTCACCATGGAAAGAAATGAGTTTGAATTTTATGCTCCGGTCTTTTTAGAATTGCAAAAGTAAATCAGAGGCCTTTACACTGAGTACATTTTAAACAAGCTACTTTTACTTTTACTTTTGGGATTTTTACAGTCGCATTCCCACCTCTATTTAAGTAAAATCAGCAGTTACAATACTTATATTTGAGAATCAACTTAAAGTTTATTTTCCACCACTGACACTAATTCTGTCGCTGTCTTTGAAAACTTTTTTGTTAGTTGATGCACTTTTCAAACATGACCAATTCAGGAAAAGAGTAGCTCAACTTGCTCAATCAGTCACATGACGCAGCTCTTGATTGGGTGCACTGATGGCGGAGAAGATAAAACACATTTTCCTAGACACTTTCAGGAACAATTTCAACATATGACACAAAGCAAGGCAGACCACACATGCATACATCCATCAAGCGGTGGGCCTTTCACCATCCCTGCCTGCCAGCACGGTGTAAAATGTCAACGCAAAGCTAACAGTGGAGGCCATGGAGTCTGCAGAGCGTCGCTCCCCACCCCCTCTGTCCACTGGGTGGATGCTGAAGGGTGACAAGCATGCCAGATAACGCTGACAGTACAGGAAGTCTGGATGACACAAACCAAATTTCCACTGCAAGAGATTCCACAGGTCTCACTGATGTGTGTGTACGTGTATCCCGCCTTAATCAATGCGGTCACACGGGGTAGCCAAGACTTTTCCCGAAAGATCGATAATATTTATTCTCCCCTCCTTCTTTTCCAACGTGTGTGTGTGTGTGTGCGACTACATGTGTGTCAATGAATAGCTGCCTGTGTAAACACCTATGTAAACACCACTCGAAGTGATAAGGAGAAGCGCTGTTGCAATGCTGCAGGGAGTCTTTGCATTAGTTATGGTTAACATGATTAATAGCGTTGATGGCAACTTAAGTGGCGCCTGAACTTGAGCGTGGCACCAGACGTTTTCTATTTAGCAGCCTTTAGGCCACTGAACATGACTCACTGAAACAATAATTTTTCTAGATTAGTTACTATTGTGGAATGAAGGCCCAACAAACATACAATGAATAACTCACCCACCCACTCGGTCAATCAATCAATCAGTTAAGCCCGTATCCATTCCTTCACTCATTCAGCCTTGTTGTTGTGTGTGATCCAGGAGGGAAGACTCGCACTAAAGACAAGTACAGGGTGGTGTACTCTGACCACCAGCGCCTGGAGCTGGAGAAGGAGTTTCAGTACAGCCGCTACATCACCATCAGGAGGAAGGCCGAGCTGTCCCTGGCACTGAGCCTCTCAGAGAGACAGGTGAGACGGGCGCATAGGAGTTACAGGCAGAAACATGAGGTGGAGTGGAAGTAAGAAGCACAATAACAGGAGAGACGCAGATAAATGAATGTCAGGGGAGAATTCAAGGGAAAAACACCTAAAACACCTTTAAATACTATTAAAAATAGTTACCGAGGGTGTATCTTGACTTCACTTTTGTTTGGCAGTGTATTTTTTTTAAAGTTTCTGTGGTTTTAACAGGTAAATATACATGGTGTGCAATGGGATATGATAGTGTTTGAATTACTAGAAAAAGGCTTTTGCACATCTGTCTTGTTTCATGGGATAATCATGGGTTGATCAAGGAATGAAAAAAAGGTATCCTCCCTTTCAGGAAATTATATGTCATTTCATATATATATTTTTAGACATTCAGCCTTCATGAGGTGTCCCTGATTAAGCAATTCAGCTACCCCCAAAGGTCGGATGACTAAATGTTTTGCATTGTGAGTAGCACTTCCTGCAAGAGGGGACAGTGTGTGGGATTTTTTTTTTTTTTTTTTTAGATTAACTCATTTGGAGTTGAATAGCAAAAAACAAAACATTCTCAGCTATCTAAAAAAATCCTCAGAATCAAAGAACAAGGGCTTCTTTCTGCACTCAGTAGTTTGCACTGATATCCACCAAACACATAAATACATTGTAGAAGAGGCAAAAATAGCAAAACTTCAATAGACCAGAATGCAACGCAGCCCCAGGACATGTGGCATTTTCTGTAAATGGGCGACGTTCTCACTTTTCCCCGACTGAAACGCTCTTACGCTCTTGCATCGCTATTTCTGTTGCACTTACAGTCTACACTTAACACCAGCAGCTGAATGCCGAAAAACATCTAGTGCGGGTTGTCAACACACCACATAAAAATGGTTTTTGTTACAGATGTGTTGAAGGTGTTGACATCATGCTGTGTTGGTCTGTGATGCAGGTGAAGATATGGTTCCAGAACAGGCGAGCCAAAGAGAGGAAGTTAAACCGGAAGAAGCTGCAGCTCTCTCAGCAGGCCTCTACGACGACTCCCACGCCTGTGACAAGCAGCCCCAGCAGCAACATTTTGTCCAATGCAATATCAGAGGAGTACTAAAATGATCTTATCAAAGACTGAACATAGCATGGGAACAAGCACATGTACATACTGTTTATACTGTCATGTGTAAATGAACAATGATTGACATGGCATGATGATGCGCTTCCGGGCACGACATTTCTGTTGCACTTCTCCTCTCTAATAGCCATTTGCCAATCACAGAGTAGTAATGCGTTAATGTGCATGGATTGCTACCAGGAACATATAGTCATTTTAGCATGAAGAGCATAAATCACTAAACAGGGAAGTTGAGAAGAACTTCATTACACAATCACGCATTGTATTTCTCATCTTTTGTTTTGTTTTTTTTTTGTTTGTTTGTTTTCATACATTAGAACGGTGTGATGACGGCTGAGAGCTGCGAGCAAAATTACTGCGGAACAATATCAGAAGTTTAGATCGGAGGCGTGTTTTTCCCACGTCATAAACGGCCACAGAATGCGTAACCGTATGACTTACGGTGGTGCTGACGTGACCGCATGACTATAAGCTGACATTTCAGCTTCGGGAGAACATTGTAAGTGAGAATGATTCCCAGCCTCTGTAGCCGCTCTCTTTTTTGGCACATGTAATTCTACTTTTATGAAGTGTTAAAACACCAAATACTGTGCAAAGAACTGACTTCCTTGCTATCCTGGTTATCGATCACACGAAAGAAGTGGAATGGGAAGTGGTACATTTCAGCAATGTAAATATATACCAGACTAGTCTCAACTTAAAGAAAAAAAAAAAAAAAAAAAACTCTTGTATCTTCAGAATAAACCATTTTCACCACAGTGTCTTGCAACCTCTGTATTTATGCAATCTACAGTAAACCAGCGATGAAAGAAGTTCCTCATTTCAGAGCAGGCTGTTTTTTCCTGTGCTGTTGTGGCTTCATCGGCTGCCCATTTCTGTCACGACCTCATCTGGTTCAGCACAGAGTTTGAACAATGTGATTGATACTTTGAAGTTATTATAAAATTGGTGCTGGCTATAGTCTCCATATTACACAAAAGGAATTGTGTGGGACTATCACCATCTCCGAGTCATGCCCTCCCCTCATTGATTTGTGTGTTAGAGATTACCTCTGTTAACATTAACATGGATTTTGGCCAGTGCTGCATGGTTCTATTAATACAAAAAGCCTCTTCTCTTTTAAAAAAAAGAGAGTATCAATAATGTTATAGGATCAATAACAGACGTAGATCATCAAAGGCAGGGAAATCGATTAATTACTTGAATTATTCAACAAAATCCCTCTTGTCATCAAAGATCTTCATTACTAAGAAAGTGGCAGAGCTGGCATTATGGCATCCGCGTTGGCACCAGACACAGGATTTGATTCAACCTTAGCACGGCAAGGCACTCGTGATCAAATCAACTGTTTGACTTTTTATGAGGAAAACATAAATGTTTCATGATGACTCAGTAGAACCTGTCAAATAAAGAAATACTGGTCTGCAGATGTGCAACATATGAAACTATGTTATAGAAAGACTGAATGCAGAGAGAATACGCAACAGTTTGGTGTGTATTAATTTTGGTTTTGAAACACTGATAACACTGACTGATTGATGCAATGCCAAAGGCTTTATTGTACCTGCCCTTTGTTGTCAATTATTTGCTGAGGAGAGCGTGTCAGAGTATGTCACCTGAAGTTCATCTATGTTTCAACAAGAGAGTTCAGCTAAACAAGGATCTCAGGTGGTTGTTTAAGGACAGTTCAGCTATGATGGACCATAAACATTGTTTTTATGGCACTGTGAATCAGTTGAATGGTAGTGGAAGTCAACCTTTAACCCCAAACTGTGTAACCACACCAGTCATAGTAACCTGTATCTTTGCTTACACACATTACAAGTGCCACCTCAGGTCAAATTTAGGCACAATAAGTCACTTAAACTGCAGATGATGCTTTTTGAACATGCACAAAGAATTGTTTTAAAACTAGATTAAAATTAAAATCCATTTTAGCTCTTTCATCCCATTAGAGCAGATAGCCATGGGCTGTATTATGGTCTTGAAATCTATTCATATCTCCAGGATGTAACTGCTACATCCTTGTGGTTTCAAATGTACCCAAATTTATCTGCTTCATCGGTTCCATTCTGAACTAGAGGCCACATGAAGAGAAAAGAAGCACAGAGGGGAGAGCTAAAAAAAAAAAAAAAAAAGAAAAAAAAGAGAGAGATCATACAAAATGGTGCTGAAAGAAAAATGTGCTGTGTAAAAAACTGCTTTGATACAATCAAATGGTCAAAGTCTTACCCCAGGAAACTTAAAATCAAACTTCATCAAAGCTCTTTCTCTTTCCTCATCAGAGCCACAGCACATATGAGGGATTTGAATACTTGTCACCACATTAAAAAAAAAAAAAAGATACACCCACAGTATTTTCTTATTTGTGATAGTTTCCTACTATACTACTATACTATAGCTGCATTTAATGTATGAGTAGCCTACACAGGAAAACAACACAGGCTACTTAAATTTTGCATCACTACAAAGAGACATGTCATCAAGAATGAGGCATGCTACGTGGTGAAGGAAAAACAGAAGTGCTTGCATCGTGCAAACAAATTCATGCTTACTCTGCGCTGACAACACGACAGGTCTTTTGCACAACAGTTCTTATCACTGAGCAGATGCCACTCGTTGGCAAGAAGATCTATACTTGGCATACAATTTCAAATAAGCTGCACACTTGTATTGCTAATGAACATGTATTGACACTTTGGTGTTAAAACTCAGACACAAGCTAAACTTTATTATTTGAACATAGCGCCGGCCGTTCAGTGCCATCCGGTGCATATCAGATCTGTAAACGTAGATAATCCCCTGATTCAGAAAGTAACGATGACAGTTTTCCACGCCTCAGAATAACTGCAGCTTAAAACGTGTGTCCGTCAGAGGAGTAACACTTCTAATATCACCACGGGGAGAAGAAAAGAAAAGACAGGAAAAGAAAAAATAAATAATCACCAATAATATGAAACTTTATTTGTACACCACTTTTTTAAAACAGCTTACAAAGTGCTTTGACAAACAAGTAAAAGTGACATTATATGCCAAATTACATTTCATGAATAAATTAAAAATATAAGATTACAAAGGCACTACAACATAGAAAGATAGAAACAGAGAGTAAAAATTACTTGAACATTGAAAACAATTTGATTAGGTAATACTGACTCTGCTTGTGCAAGCTTTTCAGGCAGGTTATAGTTAAGGCTGGAGCCAACCAAAGTCCTGATGCCCAGTCTCAAGCCCAGAAGAGACCGACACCAGATGAAAATATCATTATAATAATAAATTCTGTGACTTTTAATGGATTAACTGCGAGCTTGTTCTTACTGGGCATAGCACGATGAAGATGAACACCTTCACGTCCCAGCAGCTCAGAGGTCGTCTGATGCTCCAACCAGCCTCTGTAAGCGGTGAGCAGTGCAGCTCATCATCACCGGCGTACACAGACCTTGGCGTACACACAGTCATCCTCAGCCGGTTGAACATTCGGCCTGCGTCCCCCTGACACCTTGATCTGGCCGTACTCCACCTCCACGTTGTCCTTTTCCACTCGCTGTCTCACTTGACGCTGCACGACCCTGACGTCAGCGTAGGTCACATCCTGCTCATCTTCTGTGACTGTGGGCAGGAGGGAGGGAGATCAATCCAGGAGCCGAATACATCATTTGTGAACGTAACACAAGTTAAATGATATGTTTTGTTCCGGACCTGGAATTTGCTTTTTCTTCTTTTTTATCTGAGTGTAATAGACTCCCAACACAACCAGCAGCACAACCACCATCGCAGCCAAGCATCCAGCTATAATCGGGATGTACCCTGTTCAAATAACAATAGACAGAGGCAAACATCAGATGAGAAGTTACTATGTCCATAAATCACTGTGGTTTCCGGGAGATGTACACGGGGGGAAAAAAAGGAGGGGGAGGGGTGACATTAACGAAAACAATGCAGCAAAATTAATCAAGACTTACTAATGAATGATGGTCCATCTGTGTCGGTGAGAGTTTGATTGGAGGGTAAGGCATGAGTGGAGGGTCTAAAGGACACTACGGTGCCAGGCTCCTTACCCAGAGTGCTGATCTCAGTGGGTTCAGCTGTTGTTGTTGCTGGCGTCGTAATACAGTCATGTGTATCGTTCTCAAGCAGCCACTGTGATATGTGTGTCCCATTGGTTAAGGTGCAGTCAATGAAAATGACTCCTGTAAGAGAGCATGGCAACCGTGTGTGTGTGTGTGTATGTGTGTGGACTAATTAAACATGGCAGCTGTACAGTGTTATTATAATCATCAGTGTCCTGTTCATCAGAGTCACTGTTTTTCATATTGTGGCTCACCTGCACACCATGATATCATCTTGTTTGCAGCGGCACTGCTGACATTATTGTTGACAGAGCAGACGAGCTGTCCTGACACGCCTGGTTTCAGAGTGATCTCCTTGTTGTCCTCATTAGCAGAGAGGAGCTGGCTGTCCATCAGTGTGTGTCCATCCAGAGTCCAGCTGTACTGAGGACTGTCGCCCTCCTCAGAGGAGCAGGACACCCTCAACTCTCCCTGGGACAGACACTCAGAGGCCAGCAGGGGAGACGACACGGGGGCTGAGGGACACACACTCACATCACTTTGCACATGGACACAGTCTTTGCACTGTACATTTCTTACATGATTCAGTCATATATGCAACTGTATTTTTGGCATTACAATGTTGTCTTTGTAGCATTTCTTCTATGTATTTTTTTTTTTTTTTTTAATTATTAGTTTTTGGTGTGCGTTTTCTTGCAATGGTAACATACATATAATCCAACATACAGATCACACATCATATTATTGATAATTATATTATGGACATATTATTGACTTTTCCCATCAGCCCCAAATTTAGACAGCATGCCTTTTACTTTGTGCCAGAAATTGATAAGTGGCTATGAAATACTGGAATATGAGACCTATTGTTATTAACGCTATTGTTGTTACTAATTTCTAAATCAGTTTTTAAAATGATTTGTTTACCTTGAATGGACAACTTCAGTTTTTGGCGTTTTGTTTCCGTTCCTGAATCAAAGACCATGAGGGTGTATTCAGCATCGTCAGTCCTGCTGATGTTGCTTATCCTAAATGTTCCATTACTCGGAGTAAAGGAGGATCTGCTTTCTAATGTATTCCTCACAACCGTATTGTTTTTCCAATAAAGAATTTCTAATGTTCCATTTTTGACCCATCGGTATATAAATCTGTCAGATGCTGAAGTCATGAGTTGGAGAACCACGGTTCCTCCCAGAGCTGCGTAACACTGAGCTCCATCCTGTGTGCCATCACAGAAGGTTTCCACACCTGGAAATGTTGAAAAACACGATGAAAAAGAAATTAAATATCATAACATAATATTTCTCACAATCGCTATCCATTATTTATAATACCAGCAGCAATATTAAGGACCATTTCAAGATATAACCTGCGTGCTTGGTGTTAAAACTCTGAGCTTGCCCTGAATATGAACAGACACAAGCTAAACTTTATTATTTGAACATAGCGCTGGCCGTTCAGTGCCATCCGGTGCATATCAGATCTGGTGGAGATGTAATGCAGATAATCCCCTGATACAGAAAGTAATGATGACACTTTTCCATGCCTCAGAATAACTGCAGCTTAAAACATGTGTGTCCGTCAGTGGAGTAACACTTCTAATATCACCACGAGGAGAAGAAATGAAAAGAAAGGAAAAGAAAAAATCAATAATCACCAATGATATGAAACTTTATTTGTACACCACTTTTTAAAACGGCATTAAAAGTGCTTTGACAAAAAAAAAAAAAAGTAAAAGTGACATTATATGCCAAATTACATTTCATAAATAAATTAAAAATGTAAGATTGCAAACACACTACCACATAGAAAGATAAAAACAGAGAGTAAAAATTACTTGAACATTGAAAACAATTTGATTAGGTAATACTGACTCTGCTAATGTGTAAGCTTTTCAGGCAGGTTATAGTTAAGGCTGGAGCCAACCCAAGTCCTGATGGCCTCATGGCACAAGCCCAGTCTCAAGCCCAGAGGAGACCGACACCAGATGAAAATATCATTATAATTATAAATTATGTACGGAAGCCCTAAAGTACGGAAGCCCTAAAGGGCCATACATAAATATTTTTATTTCCTCCGTTTTCTCGTGATAACGAGATAAATTTCCTCCGTTTTCTCGTGATAACGAGATAATTTTCCTCCGTTTTGTCGTGATAACGAGATAATTAAATCGAGATCTCGAGAAAACAAAGCGATTGTCTTATTAAATTATTGCAGGAAACATCAGTCAGTGTAGCAATGTCAGAGGAGCAGGAGAGTATTGATCACTGCATCACTTATCTGTTCAATCAAGGCCTGACACAGGCTGAAATAGCTTTATGCTTTATGTCAGGGGTCACCAATCACGTGCCATGGAGGGCCGAGAGGCTGCAGGTTTTCATTCCAACCAAGACCTCTACCAGGTGATTTCACTGATTAGCTCCAGGTGATCAGTGAAATCACCTGGTGGAGGTCTTGGTTGGAATGAAAACCTGCAGCCTCTCGGCCCTCCATGGCACGTGATTGGTGACCCCTGCTTTATGTGTCCAAGGAGACGTCAGTCAGCATGACATGTCACGTATGATGGAAATCTCAGGCCTATCACGTTTCATTCATTCATTCAAAACGGAGGGAAAATATCTCGTTATCACGAGAAAACGGAGGAAAATTATCTCGTTATCACGAGAAAACGGAGGAAATTTATCTCGTTATCACGGGAAAACGGAGGAAAATTATCTCGTTATCACGAGAAAACGGAGGAATTATCTCGTTATCACGAGAAAACGGAGGAAAATTATCTCGTTATCACGAGAAAACGGAGGAAATTTATCTCGTTATCACGGGAAAACGGAGAAAAATTATCTCGTTATCACGAGAAAACGGAGGAATTATCTCGTTATCACGAGAAAACGGAGGAAATAAAATATATTTATGTATGGCCCTTTAGGGCTTCCGTAATTATGTGACTTTTAATGGATTAACTGCGAGTTTGTTCTTACTGGGCATAGCACGATGAAGGTGAACACCTTCACATCCCAGCTGCTCAGAGGTCGTCTGATGCTCTAACCTGTGATATAATATGTCTCACAATCTCTATCCATTATTTACAATACCTGCAGCAATATTAAGGCCCATTTCAAGATATAAGCTCTGTGTTAACACATTGAGTATAGCAAACTGCATGATAAAAATAGATTTGCTGTAACTCTGACTGTCAGGCGTCAGCAGGCAGACTAGAAGCCGTGGCAAACAGAGCTACACTGTGACCACAAAACCAATGATTTAAATACTTCTGTTCAAACTGTAAATCATCTCTCATACCAGTTCCACTTTTTTTTTTAGCTACTGCTCAACAATAGTGATTGCAAAAATTATTGTTAATTATTACTGTTGTTAAAAATACTCTAATATCATCTAATAAACTAGCTGTAGACCTTATTAAGACATGTTACCGTGCTATATAACTTATGCTAGACTGGATCATAGTCACCCAGTCACTCTACAGGATGTTATTAATAATATGTATTCATCATTACTATGTGATCATTAAAACTATGTTCATTGTAATAATTTTTACGATTAGTGATTAGTTAATCCCAGGAGTATCGTTGATGTTCTCCATTTAATTAAAGTGCAGGTCAAAAAGCTTGAGTCCTGAAAGTATCATTTAATACGCTGTTGTGTAGTAGGCCGTGTTTGTCCTACTTCTGTGGAAGTGATTCCTCACGTCCCAGACTGTTAATGAATTGATCAGTAAATGATATCATTTGTCTATAACACACAGCTCGTTTCCAGCCTCAGACGCTCTTTCAGTATCAACACACATCGCTCAAGCCAAACTCTTTGACAGGATCCAACAGAATCGCCTCGTTATTGCGTTCACTCACCATTAGTAATTACATGTTCAATGTAAAACAACTTACTCACACAATGTACAACAGTGAATATCACTATGTGGAAAATAGCAACCCATCTCACCATGAGAGACCCCGAGCAGCAGCATCAACAGTCCAACCACAGCCTCCATGTGTCCTCAGTGTTCAGCCTCAGTTCAGCCACTCAGCCCTTTCAGATAAACTCCTCTGTTTCACACCATGCCCAACCTGCACATTTTACACTGACAGCACAGACAAGTCCTCTGTTTTTTAGACGCTGCTGTCAGCTAGAGGTTTTGAAATCTGTAGCCAGGGAAATCATGCGGTATTACTCTATTTATAGGTGGACAGAAGAAAAAGGAAGTGTATCAGTCTCACTTCACTATTCACAGACATCATGGCAAGCTGCTTTTGTGTGTGAAATAGACCGAGTGTGGGAGAAGAATAAGCAGCTGATAACATTGCTATTCCTCCTTCATACCAAAAGAGGATTTGAAATGGACAGCTGAAACTTTCTAACGTGCTTGTTTGCCAAAATAGTTAGGCAGGAATCAAGTGACAATAACAGAAATACTCCCACATCAGAATTTCATCTTAAGACAAATCAATCTTAGTATTTATTCCAAATTAGCATAAATGGTAATACTATCATAAATTGTGTCTTGTTGTCATACAGCACAGTAGGCATGGTCAAAAGCTGTGAGCTCACAATATGACCACCAGAGGGTGTGTTGCAATCACACTCTGTTCTCACACTTCCCTGTGGGAAACTTGCAATGATTTTTTTGGGGGGGTAGGGGTGGAGGGGTTATGCTGGTTAAAACATTGTGAAGGAAATCCAGTGTTTGTATTTACTGAGTAAAATGGCACCAGTGAAACATGAGATGAAATATCCCAACGGAAGCACTATAATCCCAACACTTCACCACCATCGTCACCACTATCACCGTCCCTTTACAGTGCAAGACGCTGTATTCAAATGTCCCAACTGCTCATGTTGTGTTACAGCACAGATGGCCTGTTTGTCATCAGTGTGGGTGCTCACTCATCTGGATCACAGGACCACCCCCCTCCCCTCCCCCAACCCGGCATCCCATAGCGGAGTTTCATGTATTCAAGCATTTTTTTTAGTGGCAGAGCTTCGGGTCTAGTAACATCACTTTTTTTTGCTTTTATTTTTTAATTGTCATATGGACTATGTGTCTGAAAAAAAAAAAATTATATCTTAATAGGTGCATGCAAACAACCACTGCATTTGAACACAGACTTGGGTAACTGACAGGGAAGGAACAATGATTTTCAAAATAAAAAGGAAAGAAATGCCCAAATTATAATTACACAGTTTTTCATTCATTTGAAAACATGGCATTCAGTACCTTATTTATTTTTCTCTCTCTCTTTTTTTTATAGATTATGTTTGCAGGAAGTGAAAACACAGAAAAGCAGTTTTACAGATGAGATCTTCAACCCTGTCTTTGATTACTAAACAACATGCTTCAGCTAAATTATTTCGTAAATCAGAAATCAGGCACAGTTGGCAATCTGACATATGCACTGGCACCACCTACAAGATTTCATAATGATACCTTTGCATGCCAAGGCACTCTTGATCACAAGAACACAATCACATGTTTGGCTTTTTATGGGAAAACATAAATGTTTAATTTTGGGTTAAATCAAACCTATCAGCGTTCAAGTATAATAGTCTCATTTCTTCAGATTTACATCACATTATGTGCACACTAAACTACATTACTGAGTGACTGAATGTAGAATTAGTAGTGAAAAAAATGGTGTGTATAAATTTTATGGATGAAACTGACGGATTGATTCAGTGTCAGTACACTGTCAGGGAGGTGGATCGCTGGAGTTGCACGCTTAATCACACCCGCAGTTTGTTGTCAAGTATTTGCTTAGGCGAGTGTGTCACTTGAAGGTCATCTGTGCTTCAACTTAAGAGGATGTCAGAGGGTTTTTTCAGGGCAATTCAGCTGTGATGGACCATAAACCCATTTTTTATGGCACTGTGAATCAGCTGAATCGTAGTCCGTGTCTGTCAAACTTTAACCCTTAACTATCAAAGCAGACCAATCATATTAACCTGTATCATGAGTAAACCACAAACAAATCAGGCCAAAGTTAGCGGCAGGGTGAAGTTACATAAGGAAAAGGGCAGAGGAAAACACAAAAGTTACAAAAATTTAGAAATTGGAAAGGGGTGGTGTGTTTCTCAAATCCAATAACAAGATGTATGAGACTGTGTGCATGAAAGCATATACTCTCACTCAGCCTTGTAAACCAACCTGGAAGTCGTACGTACTTCACACTTTCAAACAGAAGTTAACATATGAGCAGTAAAGATGACATGATAAGATACGGACAGCAACAGGCACAAGAAAGAAACACATCTTAACTCAGGTCTGTCAAATAACATCTAACTGGTTGAATGTTGCCTACAAACAAGCACCTCACCCACATTAAGAAGCTGTACACTTGTTTTAGCCAGAATACATTGAAATAATCTGTTTTTTTGTTGTTGTTGTTGTTGTTGTTGTTGTTAATGAAATGTGTGTTCTAAGACATTTCTAACATCTGTGCTGTGAACGGGCAACGTGAAATTCCTTTGTATCCTCCAAAGCCAATTCTGTGCCCATGGGCAGAATGCAGGTGGATCAGGTGATGAAGTGGTAGTACACACAGTAGAGTGAGAAAAAAAAGTGGACCTGCAACTGAACATTGAGGTTTACCATACCAAGTGCAGCGGGATTTTTTTAAAACTATTTATTCATTTATCATTATTATTTTATTATCATTATTTTAAAGAAAGTTTAGAACCATTC